>NW_028115227.1:0-15238 GCF_964273445.1 Streptopelia decaocto | reverse complement strand
TCACTATTAAGCTAACACCTCTTGTGTGCTGATACAGATGTCAAGCTTGCTTTACAAGCTTGGAGGGACATTTAAAACAAAATAAGAGAAAATAATGCTTTAAGCTAGTGCAGGTTTAGCTGAGTCATTATATTTTAATGCCCAACCCTTGTTTGTTTTCTGTTTCTCTCTGGAGATCTTTTGCTATAGAAGGTTAAAGATTACTGAGATAACTAACAATAAATGTGTCTGGTGTGACTTTTGACCAATGATTATAGCTTGGACTGACTGGAATGAATCTGTATCCAATTTTAACATCCTATAGCAGTAAAATCGACAACGGTGTGAATTAAAACCTTGGCTCTATTGATTAATATAAAAATGGGGATGGCCATATCTCTGAGTTTTGACAACAACCTGAGACCTTTTATCAACAGTGGGGAACACAGTGCTGTAGTGATTTGTTAACTGCTCCTTTGCCCATTAGGACTCAAATAACTTGGCTTTGGAGTGGACTTGAGAAGTGACTCAGAGTTTCAGCAGACACACCCAGTTACTGGCTTTGTAGTACAACAAATGCTTTCCAATATAACATATTTTTTAAAGAAAGGCTGTGTATTGCTCTCTGTAGACCTGAGGGCATATATTCAGTCACAACATAGGTGCAGGTTGAGTGATAACTCTGCAAACTGCTGTCTCACACCCTGCCAGCCTGCTTCAGTTCTATTCTGAAAGGGTGCCTGAGGGGGAAGAAGAGCCCCTCTCTGCAAGCCACAGCCTGACTGATGCAGCTACCAGGTTTAGCAACAGGGATGCTTATGCGGGCGGTAGTGACCTTGTATCTCGTGTACGTTAGAGGTGGCAGCTGCAGGTGGCCATCAGACACTTCCTGGTGCAGAGACCAAGATTAGGTGAGATTTGCATAGGTGGTCAGTCATTAACAGTAGTCATGGCTTTGCTGGCCTACACGGAAAATAAGCACCTCACAGGCATACTGGTTTGTGGAGCTTTAACTAAGCCAATCCTGGTGTTGGTCATGTCTGAGATAGCAACCAATTTATTGAGAGCAGCTATCAGTGCTGGGCAGATACAAACCAGGGCTGTGTGAAAACCAATAACTGAGGCAAAAAGCATTAATAATGCTCATTGCTGAAGCATCCTGTTGGCCAAGCCACATAGTCTTCACTTTCCAGACCAGCAGCCAACATCCTGATCTGCTCTGCTCAGAGGCGTACTGTAAGCATACTGCAAAAATGCATTCTTGAATATATGCTTTCTCCCATTCACAAATAATCAAACAGTAGAGTCTGACAAAAATAAATGTACATGATTCCCAAAAGTTCTTAGATTTCCCCTGTTGTTCTTTGGTTTTAATACAGATTCAGTTATTTTTCAACTAGAGAAGCTTTAGAAGCACTGTCTTCCACAATCAAACATGTTTATTAGACAGATTATTATCTCTCCTGCTTTAAGTAGTTTCTAACACTTTGCTGCCACAGAGGAAGAACAGCAGCAGGTTTAGTTATTAATAATATGTTGTCATGACGATTTTTTGCAATGTTGGAAAAATGCTCTCAGTAGCATTCTAGGTACAGTCAACATTCAAGGTAGTTACAATGGCTGATTTCTTTGGGGAAGAGTGATAAGGGGTAGGACTTGCCCTTCATCAGAGTTTGAAAGATTTTCTAGGGGACAAACTGCGGTCTTCTTACTTGCATTTATAATTGTCCACTCATGTAAGTGGTCCCAGGAGGCTTTCTAAGATTATTGGGTATGAAGGAGAACACAGCATTTGTGACACAGTTGAGATTTCTGTTTATTTTACAGCCCACAAATGCAGAGCAATTTCAGAAAGGTCTTTGAGAACTTATTTTTGTGCCAACCTTGGACTCAAGAATTCAGTGACAGAAATTCTCAGAAAAAAATAATGCAATTCCCTAGAAAAAGGTCTGGATCAGATAAAAAAATGTGTTAGAAATGTCTCTGTTTTGAAGAGGGGCATCATGTAATCCAAGAGAGATAAGGACGTGGTTGTGCCTTTGGGTTTTCATCATCCCTAAACTCCATGCCATTTTTCAGGAAAAATATTGAATAGTAGCCAAATGTGACTTCAGTTCTATCAGAGGAGTAAATTCAACATTAAAGGAAGTCCTTTCAGAGGAACAAAGTTACATTTGAAACTATTCAGATACCCACTCCATTCATGTTAAAAAGACTGCTAAGACATACAGGTGTCCCATTTGGCCCTATGGTGAGCACAATATTTAAAAAGGGAAATGATGGCCACCTTTTAAATTCTTTGCCTGCTCGCTGCATGTCACCTCAGCATTATGCCCTGCCCCCAGGTAAACTGATACTCTGGTCTTCCAGCTAGTCTACTTCATATGAAAAACAAACAAACAAATAAACAAACACAACCCAAACCAACCCCCTGCCAAAGAAACCCCCAAAAAACTGAAGGAGGAGAGCACTTACAAACATGTGAGGGGAAGAAAGACTTATCCTGCTGCCAGAGATTAGCGCACTAATGTGAAATAAGGAAGAGAGAGGTCTAAGCCTCTGGGCAAATAAATATTTTATTATCTACAACAAGTGGAAAGGCTTCCACAAGAGATGTCTTGCTGCTGAAAACAGTGTATGGTGGATTTGGCCTCTTCTCAGGGGAAGCCTGGCCTTGAGCTCAGGCAGGATGGTAAGAGGAAAGTAAGCCTCCCCTTCTGTGTTGCATCTCTATCCAGGGGATATGGGAAGAGATATTTTTCTTCTCTCCACATGGCTTTTATAAGAAAAGGCTGACCTGCTTTAGACTTCTAAAGCAGCCCCCAATTTCAAACAGAGATGGATCCTTGTCTGCCTTTGTGGGGCAGGAGTTAAATCCATTTTCTTTTCCTAGCAGAAATATATCTGTTTTCAGTAAAAATAACCCAGAGCATCACAAATGAGTCCTAGCAGCCAAGAGCTGGGCACAGATGTGGCAATAAGCAATGAGTGAACCCTCTCTAAGCAGAACTGACCCCAACAGGCATCTCATGTCCCCACCACCCAGAGCAGTAGATGCAGGAATAGGAGTAGGATTAATTGGCACTTTTGTGCTTTCTCAGTCACTCTCATGGCAAAACCTCTGAAATGCTTGTGCCAACCACCAGCCCATCCAGCCCTGCCAGAGGTCTGACAGCAGCAAGGTGCTACAACAGCCCTTGGCATGTTAAGTTGTTTTCATTATTGTCCAGGTTGGTATTGCTTTTATTTTTAAGTCAGGTTGGCAGTTTTTATCTGATCTAAGTGAACAGCTGATGTTAAATGTAAGCTTTGATATAAAGTGGTGGGACACCTCCTTACATCTGAGGAGCTGGAGAGATCCCTTTGGTTTCTTAATTTTCCCTGTTCACATGGGTGAATAGCCCCAGAAAGGACAACACTGGGCTGCAGCCTCACTTCAGCCTGGGACAGATAGAGGATCTCCACACAGGGGAGAGATACAGGTGCAAACAGCAGCAAAGAGGTACAGATAAACCTGCCCAGGGAGGTTTGGTGTTGGGCTTAAGACCACTGTGTAGGTCTGACACATGGCTTTTGCAGACACGGGCCCTTAGACCTCTGGTGACCTCATAGATGAAGGAGGGGAACTTCTTAGCACAACATTTGGGAAAAAAAAAATTATCTGGAAGATAAAAAAACCCTTTTCATACCTTCAGCAAGTGTGTGTGTGGGGGAAGAGGACAGGCTCTTGTACTTGTGTGCAAGGGATGGTATTTATATTTTAGAGCAGGGCCTGTGTGTTTGTGCTTTCTGGATACATGGCAAGAGGAGACAGAGGTCTTGCTTATATCCTTTGTATCTGGAGGAGAACAATGCTCTACTGTCCTAGAAGAAGGGAAGACTATTGTTAGATATGTGAGGGTAGGTTTTATGATAACTGATAAGGTAGCTCAGTTTAGCCTGAGTAGCCCAAGATGTTAAGATTATTTCAGTTTTAGCTCTGAGCTGTATGTGTGCAGATGCATTTCCTGCCATCCTGGGAAACTGGGTTGCCTGTTGTACTAGTGCCTAGACATGCAGAGAAGGATATGGACTGGCTTGCAGGCTCCTCAGACTAGCCCTGAAGCACGTGTCTCACAGGAATTCAGAGACCTCAGCACCCAGCTATAGCCACACAACCCATGGCAGCAAGATTATTCACTGTGTTGGCTGGTATCCCTTCGGGAAGAGAAGATGATGGCCTTTTCCCACCAAAAACATCTTAAGTTGTGAAAAAATTGTAGATCACAGTTGTGACCCTGGTCCATGTCAGAAGGAAGAGATGATGGAAAAATCACTGGCAAACATGGTTGAAATGGCTCCAAAAGGGCTAGGTATTTCCATCTAGAAAAACTTGGAAATTGCATCTCATTCCTTTGCCTCTCAAACCTTGGAAAGAGGAGCAGCAGCAAGGAGAATGCTTTCCTATGTGGGTAGATGATGCCTGACTAACAGATGGCTGACCGTGCATGGTGGATGGGCGCTATACATACAATGAAACCAAGTGTTGTGTGAAGTGCATGATGTAGTGTGCTGGAGAGTCCCAGTCTGTGTAGCACACAAAGCTGTGGAGCAGAGGTTACAAGGGGTACTCCAGCTGGGATGTGGTTGCAGGCTCCAGTAGCATCTGGAAACCTGAAATGCCCATGGTGAATGCAGCCCAGGGAGCCTCTCATCTGATTTTTCCACCACAATCATTTCAGGATGGCGGAGGTCCTGGCTGCGGTAGTGACAGGCATTTCTGACGGGAGGATCAGGTTGCAGCGCTGTAGCAGCTGATGCACAGAGAAGATGGCTGAGATCAGCCTGTGTTCCCATAACATATGGTTGGGCCATGAAGCATTGCAAACACAATTTCTACTGCACAAAGCAACCACAGACTTTTAAAACACCATTGAGCTTTTATTGCAGTGTGTGTTTTTACGGTTTTCCCAAGCCATACTATCACCATATATGTTTTGAGATTACAGTTTACCTTGGGTACCTACACACTACCTGTTGTCTTGTGGCTGTGATGTGGAGAAATGTCCAGGACATATGGTTAACTTTATTCATTAATAACACTTAAGGCTCTAACATTTACCTGTGCTATGGCTGACCATGCATCAGGTGTTGTGAGGTTTGTAAGGATGAATCATATTTTTGTTAGAAAGGTGATAGACTTGGAAAGAAATGGACAACCTCCCAGACACACAACTCCTTCCTCCAGGCAAAAGCAAGAGCAACAAACAATAAGCATATTCCTTAAGTCACGTCATTTCCTCTAATGAAATGTTTTATCTCTCCCTGCACAGCTATCCTTTCTTATATTTTTATCAGGGATGCAAAACTACAACTTTCAGTTTGGTACTGCTGTAATGTAATGGGATGGCCTCTGCAGACACAGTGGGAACCCCAAACAGGAGGTGTCAATATGTCCCCTAATGCACTGCTCCTGGTGTCCTCTCAGAGCTGTCTCAGAAAGGCTGTCCACCGCTGAAAGAGTTAAGAACATCTTGTCGAGGATATACAGTTATCTGGAACTTCTGTTTATACAGAGAGGCAATAAAACATTCAGCGCCCTAGACCAGTGCAAGAAGGGTCAATACAAGCTCCAGCAGTTGTATATAAATTAACCTTTTAAGTATGGCCTAATCCATAATGATTCATTGACAGGAATTATTCCAGGAGGCTGAGCTGCAACAAATTGTAGCAGTTGTAGCTAACTACAGTACCTCACAGCTGCTGAAAGCTTGCCTGCCTCTTAAGATGAGGTATCTAAGGGAACATTTTAAAAGGTTTTGACAATGTATTTCCACAATACTTGTTAGAACCAGGACGTCTCCAATGATCTTATTTTCCTAAAGTGGTATAAAAGCATGAGGAATCTGAATATATACATGAAAGATGTTTTGAAAGATTTTTGATTTTACTGCAGCACTGACAGAATATGAAAAGGATGCTTCACTCCTACACACTGGAGTGGTCACCCAAGAGAGCTCATTTCTTCTCCTCACTAGGATTTAGCCAGGATAGTGCAATGAGCATTTGAGCTGAGAAGCCTGCAGCGTATTTGCAATTGTCAGAATTAAAAGTGAAGGAAGACAAAACAACCTCTCCACTCCCACCCTCTGTCAAACATGCCTAATGAATAGCTCTGCATGCACTGTATCAGAAACCCCAAACGTTGATGGCGACGCGAGGCACTAATTTGTTAGTTATCATATCTGACAAATTGTCATCATGGTTCCACTCCTTCAGAGGGTGTTGTGCGTGTGACCTAGGGAAGGGCTCTCAGGCTTGAGCTAATGGGTGTACGACTTGGAACAGAAGATGATATGCCAAGATGGGAACCACAGAGTGGGCTGCCAAAAAAGAACAGTATAATTATCTGTGCATAATTCACGGCCGGAGAATAAGCTTTCCTCCAAACTTGTCTGCTGTAGAGCTGTACCAGACTCATGGCTTTTTCAGTGCGTATTCACAAAAGTAGTGACAATCTGTGCAGAAATGTTCACTTCTCCAAACTTTTTTTTTTTTTTTTTTTCTATTGGACTAAAATAGACATTTCTATAGCACTCTTCGCTCTCAGGACTGGTCTGTTAAGACAAGTGATGACTCACAGATGTATATTATTACTTTCTTGGATAGTTATCTCTCCCCTTACCCCATTTAATCTCTTCATTTGAAAAAAAAAACAACATCACAACCAACCAAACAAAACAGCCACCTCTGCAAGCAAAAGCACTAAAAATGCAAATTATTGCAAGAGTATTGGCTCACTGAATCTTCAGAGTTGCTGCTATACTGTGACAACAGTGGTCCTAGTTCTCCAATTCTCAGGACAAACACTCAGACAACATGAGCCAAAGGAAAATTCCTTTTAATTCTTAGCACTTTTAGGCAACACAGCTTTCCAGTTCAGGTTCTCTTCAGCAGATGGCAAAGTACGAATGCACCTGTGAGGGTGCATGGATATAGCCCACTGCTCTTTCAGTTATTATTGGACTGTATGAAGGTTATTGGGTTATTTTATCCTTGAGACACCACCTTTTCATCACTGTTATAGAATATGGATATTTTGTCTCAGCAATGAGTAAAAATTAATTTTCCAAACTGTATTCATTTTCTTGAAGGAGATTCAGCTTCCAAAAGAGAAAGCTCAGGAAATTCCTTAGCTGGTAAGTCCTTCTGGAGGAGATCAGGGTGAAGGACTGAATGTCCTATAAGGACTATTCTGCATGGGAGGGAGAAGGCCCTTACAGAAAGGTAAAGAAGATGGAAAAAAATGTTCCCATAATTGCTGGCAAGGAAGATGCAGATTTTGCTTGGGCACATTTCTCTTTGAAAGCTGATCCTGTTTTGTAAGGGTAGACAAGGAAGAGTTGCCAAATTCGTAGGACAACGAAGTTTGGAAAGCACTGGCAAAATATGTGGAATTGGATTAAATTTGACAAAATGTCATATTGTTTTAAGGCTCCTCAGGGTGTCCTGAACCATTTTTGCTCCACATAGCGCAGATTTCCTGTAAAGCTTTGGCACTGCCAGAGCTGCTCAAAAATGTTGCTGTGGACGTGCTGAAGCTGTAGGAACCCATCCCATGAGAATTTTCCCAAAGAATAGGTGCTGATCTCCCTCTGGTCTATGTGTAGGACCTCACTCAAGGAAAGTCCTTGTGTTGTAGGGAGCTTACAGGCACGTGCATGAGGTCTGTGCCTTCCAGGGGTGCTTGGGCAAAGCTCCCTGGGTCCAGCTGGAGGCCAGAGGGTCAGCACTAAGTGGATGTCAGAGTTTGGGTCTGGAAACGATATAAAGCACAAATGTGCTTCTAGGTCCTGATTAACTGCTTATGGAGTGTGGGATGACACTTGTGCACTTGTGTTGTAACCCTGCCCTGTGTCACTATCTTGTCTTCTGTTACTTTGATAATTTGCAATCACAAAATGAAAAATCAGGACCTGAGACAGATGTCCTGGTTCTGGCAGAATGCTTCGGTCACTTCAATAGTTTATAATTTTAAGCACATGCTTAATTGTTTTGCTGGATCCGGGTGCAACTTTCTTGGTAGATACTGCAAGACTTTAGCTTTCTGGGAATGCTCTTGGAAGGAGGAAGCAAAAACATTTCCCTTATAAATGTTTGTGGAAAATGAATAAAAATGTATGAGCATGCAATGAAAATACATTTCCACTTCTTTATTGTGTTCACCAAACAACTCAACATAACAATGATGACCTAAGCTTACATGAACAATGAGAAATGAGCTCTGCAGCCTATTAATGTGAGTGAGGAAACCATGGGGTATGGACACATCTTGCAGTTTATACTCATATAAATGTCTTCATCAGACTGATCAACAGCCCAGAAGGCATCAAATTTGAGCTACCTTGGCGGGGTATCTCCTGGGAACACCCCAGAGATAGGCTGGTGCCACATCTGAGGCTGCTGTGCTGATGGCCAGATGACTTCAGTTTCCAAAGATCTCAACCTGAGAGCTTTCAGCAGTGTTGCATTGAAGAAGAGGAAATTACAAAAAAATAATAATAATTTTTAAGAAATCATAAAAGAAAAGTACTGGAAAATCAGGTGCATATGGGTAGGCAGCCCCAGCATTGATCTCACATAAATGGTAGCACTTATGAGGTGGATAATCCAGCTTCTCATTGATCTTGGCAGTACTAGTAGGGGGCAATATTTACATTTGGTTGAATTGCTCTTGGACAAATTTTCTCCACAGTATTAAATACAAAGAAGACTTCCATTAACACCAGGACAGCAGAGCTTTTCATTCATCTATTTTTTTCATCTATTTTTTTTTTAAAAATACATGGCCTGGTTCTCTGTTCTGCTGCTGGTCTTATACTGGGGTAGCTGCACCAAGTAAAGAGAAGTAGCAACTACATCAAAGGCTGCAGCAGAGGGGAGTTGGACCCTGAGTATTTGCAGCAAACAGCAGAAAGAGTTTCTTCCTTTTAAAGTACAAAAGAACAAGGAGTTATTATCCTTCTTCTCCCAGCAAAACAGAGCAAAATCAATATTCTTCCCTGAGTCATTTCTCTAAGCTTTCTTCTTTCCCAAATACTCTCACCTTATGCTATCTCCATTCTGGAGCTATTCTGCTCCTTTGATGAAGGAAGGAGGGAAACAAGCATTTTTTGGGAAGTAATTCTTTCGATGCATTTTAGGCTGAGATGAAATGCACCATAAAGTGCCTGTTTCTCTCCAGGTATGACAGAGTTCAAACCTTGCAAATGTGTGTATGTATGTGTGACTGTACAATCCTGCCTGTTGCATCTGGGCAGTCCCATTGTGTCTGGCCAGTTTTATCCTGCTGTCTGGTAAAGATCTAGACACCTTATTGTGTTCCAGTAGAGAACAAAAGACCAAAGGAGTCACTGTCCCTGCATGGCCAACCTCACCACTCCAGCAGCCCCTCAGGGTGCTGTGACTGACAACGTCTTGCTGGACACCTCCAGCTGCCCCCTGGGAAAAAGACAGGGACACGTGAGTTGCAGGACAGAAGAGTTTATAGTCACCAGGAAGCCAGTGTCTGTGGCATATCAGCATAAACAAAGAAATTGTCCTAATAGAGAGCCACACCTAGAAGTACTACAGTCCTCTCATGGAATCACACAGCATGTGGTACATGAATCCAGGTAGTGAACCCACAGCAAGCAAGGAAGAACAAGTTTATAGACCAGCAGCTAGGAAGAGAGCAAACAAGTAATATGAAGGGAGACAAAAACCCCTCACATATAGTGGCAGGGAAGCCAGAACCAAGTCTGTATGCAGAGCTGACCATGAGAGATAAAGAGGAAAAAACGAAGGTAAAGATTTTTACTGTCTCACTGGGAATTAGAGGACAAGAAGCAAGTGAGATGCTGTTGCCAGGAATAATGCCTGAAACACTGGAACAGCTGATAAAGGTGTTTGATTAGAATCATGACCCTGCAGACAGAATGAGACTCTGGAGAAATACTGTATCTTCTACCCCATCCCAAGAAGCAAGATCTGAGATAGGCACCTGCCTTGCAGAGTTGCAAAATCTATAGCTCTGGAGATGTACAGATGTACTCCCTAAATGGAGCCAAGATCATCTGTAGGACACGAGTTCCCTTTACAGGAAAGTATAAAAAGAAGAGATCTAACTCTAGAGAAACACCTCCAGATAGCAAGGAAACAGCTTGCTATTCCCAGGAAAAGGTCAAACCAATACAGCAAAGGAAGGCAGAGCACGGAATGGAACAGCCTACCAATAATGTAGGCAGCAGAGGCCAGCGTAGGAGCTTTGTAGTGAAACAACAAGAAACGCTGGAAGAAAAATGCCTGGCAAGGGCAAAGATGCAGGAGAGGAGGAGGAGCAAAATATTTGCCTCAGTCCTGCAGGTTCATGGGGAATTAAAAAGCTAAGTGCCTCTCAGATACCTGCAGCGTGGCTTCAGCAGCAGGAGGGACCCTGGGGTCCACACACCCTGTGGAGCTTTCAGGACCTGCGTCTGCCTTTACATCAATAGTCAGGTCAGAGCCAGATGGTTCATGAAGCTGTGATATCGTTGAAAGAAGTGATAAGCAGCAATTCTGACCACATCATGGTGATGTACAATAAAACCACCTTGAGGTCAATGGCCAATGCAGGATGTTGGTAATAAATCCATGAAACAAGAGATGTTATCGCTCAGAGTTTATGACAGTTGACATTCAGGATCACCACCCAGGGCAGAGCTCCAGGGCCATGCATGACCTTCCTCTGGTCACAGTACAAACCCTCAGAACCCTCTGCTTGTACAAGGAGACAGTCTCTGTGGGCCACGTCCAGGATTCGAACCGGACTAAAGGGCATAGATCTGTTCCCTGTGCAACGTCAGTAAAGATAACACCGTCCAGAGAATCTGGCCAACACACTGCTGTGCTGTGATCAGTGACCTCCTGACTCTGTGTCCCCGTGCATCATGTATAAAGGGTAAATGGGGGATAAAATATTCTATCCAGACCTGATAGCTTTGGACACTCATTTTTTGACATGTCTGAATGCCTATGCAATGTATCAGACAGAGGTGAATCAGGTCTAGAGCTTATATGTTCCTGTTTCAGAAAGTGCAGGATATACTTTACCATAGATTTTACACTGCTAATTTGTAAAATAGAATCATCAAAATTATTTCTTCAGCTTGTATTTTTAAGAGGTGGCTAAATTTGTGGTTTGCTTACTGTGCCAAGAGACTGACACATGGCTACATGGTTTCACACACCTCCTTGCAGCCTATGGGGTCAAATTCTAAAACCAGTGATGCCATCCTACAGCTGAAGTAATTCTGTCCACACAAGTTCAAGTGCAATCACAGTGGGACCAACTGCCTCTTTGTTAGGTATCAGGGTATATAAATATCTGACACTTATTATGCAGTTGCAGGTATCTATATATTTCAAAGTAACTGACATGCTAGATTTATCAATAAAAGGATGATAACTTACACAATAATAGTGGCTTCATGGCAGATGAAATTTCAGAGGAATCAACGCTGCCGTTCTTTTAATCAAAATGAGTAATAAAACTTTACCTATGTGAGGTTTGTCTCTCTCAAAATAGCTCAGCTGACCTGTGTTAAAGTCTGTGTAAGAATCATTGAGAAATAACAGGAGAGGAATAGGCAGACATTTTAAGCTGGACATTCTGTTCAAGAGATATAAGACAGCACAGATGACCTAACTTTAAAACACAGCCTTGTTGAACATCTGCTTTTTTATTCCAATCCATACTAGGTAAAGCATAAAATATATATTTAAACATGTATTTCTTTTGTAAACATAATTTTTGAAGCACAACTTGAGATAAGACATCTGTGCAACAACTGTAGACAAAAATACAGTATTTAATTCTCTCTGAAAAGTTATGCTTCACAATATTCTTCAATGGGGAACTGTGGATTTTTTGTGCTGCCAAGGTACAAGCAAGATCTGAGAAGACAAACCCTTGCAGAAAGGGCTTACACAGCAAAAATCAGTTTATTGCGTACTGAGGACAGTCACTTCATCCCTCTCCAAATAATATTTAAAATAGAATCTAAGGGGGAGAAAAAGGGAAGTTTCTTAAGCTGGATGCTGATACTGGTTGTTACTAACTGTACCTGACTCTCATGAGTCCTAGCCTCATGCTCTGGCCAGCAGGATTTTGAAAGTTATACATGTCCCTTAAAAACGTAATTAACACCTCAGTGGAGTCTTCAAAGAGCAGAAGTTTCTGGTTGAAATCTGTTTCAATAGAAATAGAAAAATACTGGGCATCCTCTGGTTTGAAGTGAAGTGGAGATAATAACCAAAGGAGAAGAAAGACAAGGGTAAATACAGTGAAAACACCAGGATGCAAGACAGCAGTGATAACGTTATGGGGGCTCTGCAGGGATGTGGCAATTCCCTTACCCTGTGGCAGGAATATCTCTCACTCATTAGAGCTGATTAGGGAGGATGAGGCTTGAGCTTTTTTATCTTCCTCAGTAATTCTGCCTTTGATGCAGACTGGTTATAGTATGGTTCTGGTTCTAAAATGGGTGTTGAACGTCCTTCCTTCACTGATCCATTAAAATAATCACGAACAGCTCTTTAGGTCTGTTATGTACAATAAATCTACTTTGGTTCCTGATGACTGATTTCTTTGGCTCTGCGAACAAGGTGAGAACACCAGATTTGTTTATTTTGAGCCCCGTAAAGGAAGTCTTGTGTATTTTGTGAGTGCTGGAAAAAGTTTAGAAAAGAGCTAAGGAGGTGGTTTGGATTCTAGATTGTGCACCTTATATTGTGGGATCACAGCTGATTCACAACTGGTGAGAAAGTTCCAATATTTCATGACCAGAAACTGGAAATGACTGGTATTGGGAAAAGGATTCAGTTCTCTGTGCTAGCATAGATCAGCTAGTGAGATCAGTTGGCTGGAAGCAAAGCTTGACAAATTTTGGTTGGCGGTAAGGTACATTGACTTTCTAACAGGGAAAGCAATACATTATTGCAACAATTCACTTAGGATTGTTACAGACTTGTCCTTTAGTTGAGACTGGGTGGCTTTCTGCAATTCAAATGAGAGCTATGGGTTTGGTTGCTTTAAAACCTGGGTGAGGTCCTGCTGCTTGCAATATGTGAGTGGCCTCTAGCCTTCAAACCATCTAACCTAAGCACTCCAGAGCAATGGGCAGATCTCTGAAAGTTGAAAGGTTTGAATTGCACATGCTCCAGAGACAGGGAATTTGAATACCAAATGTCCCAAATGACCACTAAATGAGCTTCCTTGGGGAATCCAAATGTTTTACCATATTAATCAGAAAAATTAAGACCTCAAGCACACGGGAATATGCCTGTGGTGACACATGGTTAAATCCAAGAGGTGCCCAGCAGCGTACAAGCACACGTGTGCTGTGTCAGGGAGCAGCAGACATTCTGCACAGTACTGTGCAACGCAAGTGGCTGAAGAAGCCAGAGACAGTTCAATGCTGGGGTGCACCAGCCCAGCCTTTGGCCTCCCATCTGCGTTCCTGCACTGAAGCTCACCTGCTGAACTCTGCAAGGTGAGCTCATCAGTCTTTTACTGCAGCTTCATTACTGTGCTCTTAATTGCTGGGTCCCAGAAGATGGTTTCTGGCCAGCCAAAACCCCCCAGCTCTGCAGATTTCTGTCTTGGTGGATGCTGGCCAGATGGGAAACAGATTCAGGGTTCATGTTCTTGAAAGCATGTGAAGCCTGAGCTGCTAGAGAGGACCAAGATGGTAACCGCAGGCACTGGGGATTCATGAGGTAAGCCTGTACGTGGGACTGAAGTAGCATTTGCTGGTTTAGTTCCTTTTATTGTGTTTAGTAAAGTGTCCTTTTTTTTCTCTGGAATGCTAAGCCTTTTGGTTGGCACAGTTCGGGATTTTGGCACATTTAACTATTTTTTTTCTTTTTTTTTTTTTTCTCTCTCTGCAGTTAGAGAAAGCTCTTTATTTAACTGTGAACTTTTTCACTAAAAAGAATCCCAAATCTTAATAAAATCTAAAGGTGGCAGCAATGAAACAATAGCAAGGCTATGGCTACAGCTTCTAGGGCAGGTTTGCACCATCCAATAAAAGAGATTGCCAACCCACTGCTAAGCTGAGTTTCTAAGTTCTCACGAGTCAGAAGTTTGGGTCTGGAAGGGTCGATGGCTGAGCTGGTTAGCCCTGCCTCTCTTGCAGGACTGTCCACACCTGCATTGGGAAGAGCGATGCTTGTTCAGCACAGCTGCCTACAGGCAGGAACAGCCTGCACAGAGCTCACAGGCGCACTCAGCCCTCCACAACATGTTTGAATGCCCTTCTGCAAACACAAGGAACGTGTGTATACAGGGGTGAGAGTATTTGCAGGTTCTGTCCAT
Organism: Streptopelia decaocto; assembly: GCF_964273445.1. Classification (NCBI taxonomy): domain Eukaryota; kingdom Metazoa; phylum Chordata; class Aves; order Columbiformes; family Columbidae; genus Streptopelia; species Streptopelia decaocto. The sequence goes on along the minus strand of NW_028115227.1, from coordinate 885 downwards.
GGAAGGCTGACGTACACAGAGACTTTTACTGTGTTCATATTTTATATCCTTGATTATATCAGCAGAATGTATCATGCTGAAACTGTAAATTGTTTTGCATGGGTTGGTCATCTCAGAGCAATGTCCAGCCTGCAGCGAACAGATACGCTATACCTAGGTTCAGAGATAAGGTGTCTCTTAGTTTGTCAGTGGTAAAAGTATTATCACCAGTGTCACTGGCCTGTGGCTCTGGTCCTGAGCACCCCACCTCCCCTCCTGCTTATCCCACGGCTCCTCCTCCAACTTTCACTGCAGCCAAAGGGAAGTAGAGGGAAGTTCAGCAAAGTTCACCCACCATCACCAGGAACTGCCCGAGCAGTGTGGCCGTGATAGAGGGTGATAAAGCAACAGTTATCACATGGGTGACCAGCGCAGCATTAATCACAGTAAAATGCACTCTGAAGAATGTGCCTGTGAGGTTTCATCCTGAAAAAGGGCACAGAACAGTTCAGTATCCCAGCAGGGTTCTGCACAGGACAGGGGTTAGTAGTTCCAACTGCCTTATGGAGGCTGTTTGAGTTCCCCTTCCAGATTGCTCAATAATTGCATTTGTGAAGGCAAGAACAGCCTTAGTGGGGTCTTTGTCAGGGGTAGAGCATCCATCAGCTGCCTAACACTTGCATCCACAACCGCAGCGAGTCCAGAAGGCTCCCGAGTGCTCTGTCTGCAGCGCTAGCGCCTGTCTTCCCCCAGTTAGCTGTGTGATGATCGGTGGGACAGGAGGCTGAGGGGGTGATCAGGTCTTCCTGGTGGGGGCTGATTAGGCAGGGGCTGGCAGCGTGCTCCTGCTGCTGCTACTGCTACCGTACGGTGCTTCACGGAGGGGATGCAGAGGCGTAGCAGGCA